>NW_025767338.1:600528-638705 GCF_003918875.1 Haliotis rubra | reverse complement strand
CAAAACGGTAACAGTATGGACAAATGTATTCCAAAATCAATACATTTTTATATTTAAAATGCTGATAATATTTTTAACTCTTTATTCAGGCTTTTTGTTTGGCAAACATTATTGAAAACTTTAATCATTGCTGGAAAATATCAACTTTAATCCAAAGTTATGTTTAAACTTAACATTTGGTAACAGTATGGACACAAAAATGTAACAGTATGGACAAACTTATTCAAATTCAATACATATTTATATATAATATACTGATTTTTTATTCTGTAGTGATGTTTTTTTCATTGTAATAAATATTGGAAACTTTAGTCATTGCTGCAAAATTTCAACTTTAATCCAAATTTTCATTGAAACTTGTATTTTGGTAACAGTATAGTGTTAGGCAAAAATGTGAAATTGAAGGGTTCACTGAAACAAACATATCTAATAACAATCCTTATAAACTGAATGTTTTAGTTACAAGAAAATATAAGTTGTGTTTTGTGAAGGGGTAGAAGTAAAAAGATATTTCCACAACCACATACCCTATAAATTGTCATAGATGTCAATACGAGTATCACTTTTGTCCATACTGTTACTTTGGAAAATTGTAACAAACAAGCATTTATATTGTTCAATTCTTCCGTGAAAATATTTCTTTCTACATTGTTCCTAATGTTTATTTAATTCAATTGAGCAATACAAAATAACATTTTGTCCTTCTGATCCATTTCCATCATGTAATATGAAAAGATGTACTTTAGTGTCTCCATACTGTTACCATTGTCGTCCTTGCTGTTACCGTCACTATCATGACTATTGTTCAGATTTTTTTTTCATATTTTAAAAACGCATGTGAAATATTTTCAAAGATTACATTTATTTATTTACCTACATATGACTTGTGACTCTTAAAGATAATGGCGGATGGAAAGAATATTTTATACAACATAATAGGTATCTTTGCTGGCAGCTTTCCCATTTTGCCACCAAAGCAAATTCTAAAAAAATCTAATTTAAAATATTTTCACCCGATCATTTATTTTTTTCAGTTTATGATAAAATATAAAGACTTTCTTAGCTTGGCGCAAAAATATAGATGTGAAAATGAAATAGAACTAACAGTAAGGATATTTTTTATGTAATTACCTTGAAAAACGATATTTTCATTTTTGTGAATGCATTTACTTTAATTGATACTTTTACATAATCAATGGATAGATCATCATTACCCCACAAATATATTTCCTGTTTTCATCTTTTCAAATTTACACTCTTCGTGTAAATAGTATTTGAGATGGGGGAACGGGAGGAACGGGAGGAACTCTTACCCGGCGAAAATCCTCACTCACTCATTCACCATAAAGAGACCCGCCCTCCTGTAATCAATACATACATAATCCCTCAAAGGATGTCGCGCGACGCCCTGGGACTGCCAAGAAGCCGGGGAGACCGATCTGGTCAGCCGTCCCTAACCCAGGCTCAACTGAGTAAAGTCAAACATAGCGCCGACATTACACACAGCTGCCCAGGCGAGGACGGTCATACCCCACTTTGCCGGACAGCTGATGTGATGATAACGGATCAAGAGTAACGGTCCGCTAGTTTGCTGGCTATAGTCTGATTTCAGTGAGTAGTTGTCACCCATAGTCTCATTTGGGGGACATGAGCGTTTGGCAGAGTTCCAACTCAATAATTACAAGGCACCAATTTGTTTTGGGTGAACTCGATTTCTAGCAACTAATTTGAGTGAACTCGAATTATATCAGCTAAATTGAGTGAAACTTATTCAAATGATTATTTCTGCCATTGTGCCTGTATATAAAGAATGTAGTAGACATGGTTCCCTCATTGCAAATTTCAGTTCATTCCAAATTCTAGGAGATCTTGTCTCAGACCTAGTTGGTGTCCCTGTGTTGGAATAATTATTATTTATGTATATTTATGAACAAAAATCTTTATGTATATTTATGGAAACATATTTATGCACATTTATTTACATGTCTTCAGTTACCATTTTCTCATCTTCTGAAGATGTACGAAATGTGTATTTATGAATTTTATCATGAAGAGAAAATACACAAAAAATGTTGAATTACTAAAATGAAAACATCGAGATGAAGTTATAGTGTGTACATATAGCCGAAAAAAAAAAGACTATAAGTTAATCCCTATTGTTTTAAGGATTTTTTATCTAGAACAAAATCGTCCAGCAAAACGGGAACCCCCCGCTGGGACACCTCACATTCCCCACATCTTTTGTTTGGAGTCTGGGTCCACCAGGCCATGACCAATTAGTTAACAGAAGAACAGAACTTTTATTGCTTTTCACGCCGTAAGACAACGGCATATGAAGATCACAATGATTACACAAATGTATACATTTTGGTGACAGGGCTGGGAATCTGAGTATAAGGCATATAAGCTACAAACCATAAACAGTAGTACATAACACTTTCTTTTAGTTTTAATATAGATTTTCACATAATTTTTACAGGAAAAAGAATCATTTTCCCAGTGACTTGTACCTGGACATGACAGTGCTACAAAAAGTACAAAGTTTTCGTAATTGACCAAATTTTTGTTTTTGGAACAATTGACAGAATTTAACAGAGTTTGGTCTTTTTTGTAAAAGTAAGGTTTAATAAATTGGTTTTCGAGTCAGCAAAATAGGACATTCTAAAATTGCATGGTATTCATCACCGATAGAGGTATTACAGAGTACATTAAAGTTCGTGTAGAGGTACACCATTCCAACGGCCGACCTCAACTGGTAGACGGTGATTAGATGTACGAAAAAAGCAATTTAATCCAGCTGTTTTGTGATAAAAATGCTTAAATAATTTTCTAATCCAAACTGTGTCTTAAAGATCCGGTAAGTTTTGACCTTTGAGGAATTAAACATATCTGAGAACCAAGTCTGTATCTACTGATCCTCTAGCCTTACTCTGATAATGTTTGTAAGAAATGACAATGAAACATGGTCCTGGTTATACCATATGTACAAAAAACATGTCTTTGTGAAAATAGACTCCAGACATTTTATCCATGTGTGTGAATGATTTCCCAAGTAATCATCAGCATACATGAGTTGAAAAAACGCAACAGATAATTTGTTTTCTTTACCAGTCAGAAGACGTGCCCAAAACTTAACCATTCGTGTATATACAGATATGTACAGTGGTTTTCGTCCCAACTCACCATATATCATGTCTGATGGAGTGGATTTCTTTAAATGTAAAAGTGAATGTACATTTTCTATCCCTTTCTATCAACAAAGGGGGATTAATGTATAGTCTGTATCTTGTATAGGAAGAGATGACGCTAATACACCATCGCGAATGGTAACTCTGGCTGTGCAGGCTTTTTTGCAACATTCCCAGTATGTGATAATACTACGTCTAGAATTAACTCTGAATTTAAAACCATCTAACACTAAATAAATTCTGACCACTTTTAGTGTTAGCAATGTATCTAAAGTTAACCTGAGCGTTCGCCATTTTTGGAATGACCATTTGAGGTTCAGAGGAGCTATTTATGTCAAAACGATATGCTATGATTAAATCTCAGTAGTTTATTTTTTTTCATTTCAAATCAATTATTACATCAAGACCTATTAAAACAGTTCACAATATAAGTGAACTGATTTCACCAATTGGCCTTAGCTCCCTTCTACTGACAGTGAGACGTGTTCACCAGTGACACTAATTAGAACAGACCATAGTCCCACATCCACAGTCCAGTGACCTCCGGATCCCTTATCCATACATTCAGATGTGGGGGGAGTGAGGTTAAACCCTGTGCACATCACATTCGCTCGACCTGTTTGCCCGCAGCGAGATCGCAGCCGCATTCTACAGGCACACTTCGGCTCTTCTCAGGCGTACGACATGGCGATAGAGAGCAAGCAAGCCACATATTCAGTAAGTCACGTTATGATGGTTTTGTCTGTGACATCTCGTTGGGGTGTAAAGGCAGAGTTACCAGCTGTATGAAACATGTTTGTGACTCTATAGTTCGGCAGAATGACGTAGCAGTTGATTACCTCATATACTATTGTGCGAACGTCTCTGGCTGGCTGTCAGCGTTGCCGTGTTCTACAAATTAACATTAAGGCCCAACAGGGTGCGTGGTGGGACTATACCGTGTACCAAAAACATGTGCCGTTAGAATTTGTTGGTTGTGAATTGTAGATTCGTGTTGTGTGATTTAAACAAAGCGGACAAACAGAATGCGTCTTGCTAAGACTTTGAATGTTAGGCAAGTACCAGGACACATGTATCCCGGGCAGCTGAAAAGGATAACTGTGTCTTCAAATACAGAAGTCCATCAGTGGGTCCACAACACTGTATTCGTGATTCAATGTGTATAATTACATGATGTTATAACAAGGGCTAGGCGGCATTGGGGAGGCGATGGTCAGCCAGCCTGCCTAGCCGCGCGCTTGCTCAGGGTCAAGTCTCGACTAACACAAAGCATTCTCAATTTATCCCTGAGGGTCGAATCTAGTCTCTCGTACAGACCCTGGAGCAAATATATCCAAGAAAGCCCACACAAGTCTAGAAAATGTGGCAAGTCTAGATCTGAAAATGAAGAAAGTCTCAGGGCTCCTTTTCATTATATAATTTTTTTTTTACTATGAACTTTTTTCAGTATAATATGTTCATTTCAGAGAGTAGTTGTTAGTCTAGGTCGAATCCTCATCACACTGTTACGTGCCGTATTTGCGACAGATGTGTGGTCAGCCTGCAGTATCAAGCACCTCATCCACAATGCCTAGACTAACAACTAGTCTCTGAAATGAACATATTCTACTGAAAAAAGTTCATAGTGAAAAAAATATAATATAATGAAAAGGAGCCCTGAGACTTTCTTCATTTTCCGAAGCTGAGGAAATCTAGACTTGCCACATTTTATAGACTTGCGTGGGCTTTCTTGGATATATTTGCTCCAGGGTCTGTACGACAGACTACCACAATGCTAGCTTCAGTGGCCAACCAGCCATTGTCTAACTTTGATTATATGCAGCTAATGACAGCATGGTCATTACTTAAAGAGATATTCAATTTACATAACTCAAGGAATATTATAAATATCCCTGATAAATCCTGTTCCAAAATGCCTACGATACAAGTGAATCAAGGTCACGTGTGCGTTCATGGACCAATGCCTTTCGTCAGAGACCATATAATATGGTCTCTGCTTTCGTCCACTGACCTTGAAATACTGATATAATATCTACAAGAATGTAGTTTACCGGGCTCAGCAACCGGCAGGGCCTAGATTTTCGAAGCTCTCTTACCGCTAAGATAGTCAATTGCCATACATTACCATTAACTTATGACTATCTTAGCGCTAACAGAGCTTAGAAAATCTAGGCCCAGGGATGACTGCCCGTCGCGGAGCAATTATGGCACTATAGCGAGCCCACAGTCTCGCTATATCGCTGCTCGACTCACGCTTCGGTGCTCTCCTCTATATAACTGAACTTCTTCAGAGGCAAACAGCCCTTTCCGATCTTAAGGTTTAGGGTTAGGTACCCTTTCGATCCTTAAGGAGCTGACGCATCTTTAGAGGCAAACAACTCTAACTGTCCTTAGGGTTAGGTTCCCTTTCCGATCCTTAGGGTTTAGGGTTAGGCACCCTTTCCGATCCTTAGGGTTATGTACCCTTTCCGATCCTTAGAGTTGGTACCCTTCCGATCCTTAAGGTTAGGTACCCTTTCGATCCTTAGGGTTAGGTACCCTTTCCGATCCTTAGAGTTGGGTACCCTTCCGATCCTTAAGGTTAGGTACCCTTTCGATCCTTAGGGTTTGGAGATTCGATGGCTGTTGTTGTCTTGGGCCTTTTTCCATGTGAAATATTGAGTGTAGAAGTGTCTCTCTCTCTGAGATAATCCACAACTTTTGTAGAAATTATGCGACAGAATCTGTAATATGTGTCAGGAACATGATGGATTTCACCATCTGTCACATCAGCTCGAGACAAGAAGGGTCAGCTATCTCCACTATGCACAACCAGTATCTTTCACCCTCTATGTCCTCAGATCAATGACAAGGCCCTGGAGATTGACCTGACAGTGCAGGATATAGTCTGGGAGAAAGACCGACATGGGGAAAGTCTAATGTTTCAAATGTATGAAGGAGTCCGATGTGGCTGCTTCATAGATCCCGGCAGAGTGAAGAACTTCAAGCTCCGACCTGATGACATCTATTTCCCAGGGTATCTAAGAACAGGTGAGATTTCTGGCTCTGTTTGCCTTTTGTCTTCACAGACGTTTTTATAAGCTGGATATATTCTCTCAGTTGTCAGCACTATGTGAGTATTGAATCTTATTTGAAACATCAGGTTAAACGATCAGGTCATGGCATTCTTCAAAGGCATGTATCTGTTTTAGTTTGAATAACTGTTTCTTCAAACACAAGAGACCCGTGAAGATCTGGATTAGAATTGGTCTTCAGCAACCCATGCTTGTTGTAAGCGACTAACGGGATCGGAAGGTCAGGCTCACTGACTTGATGGACGCATGTCATTGTGTCCCAATTGAGTAGATCGATGTTCATGCTGTTGATCACTGGATTGTCTGGTCCAAACTCGATTACTTACAGACCGCTGCCATATAGCTGGAACATTGATGAGTGCGGCGTAAAACAACATAAAACATTAAACATCCAACACAAAAGCCCATCAGTGGGTCCATGGTGAGGAGTTAACAGAAACCAGTATGATATACAATGGTAACAACATTTCAAATTTCAAAATTGAATTTAAATTTATAAAGAGCTGAGCAACAAAAGGTTGACACTATTATAAGAAGTGAAACTTTCTCAGTTGGAAATACAGTGGAAACCTGATTAGTAAAATTTCAAGGGACTCGCCAAAACTGTTTACTTATCAGGTATTTTACTTATCCAAAGTTATCAAAATCTGCAAATGACAACCATATGCATGTATATGTAAACAGCAGAATTACAGACAACACTGGTAAGTAATATGACCAAGCTACATAAAACTATGAACAACATATCAGGGCTGGCCTCCAGTTGTCAGTGTATTGTCAACTGCATGATGCCAGCGAGCTGTAAGTAGGATGTTAGTTTAGCCGGAGACTGACACGTGCCCCTGATGCCGGATTATGTGGTGATCGCTAATTTAGTTATCCGGTCTCTTTTGTTAAGTAATTTACTTCCAGGGACCGTGAGAAAACGTTAAGTTAAGCGGTATTGTTTACTTATCCTAGTTTAGTTAACCGGACTCTAACAGTGATAATGAATTATACAAATTATTTTGAATACAGCTGGTCTTTGAGTATCAATCAACCAAGGTGTTTGTGTTTAATCATTCGTCATTACTGCGACATCACCAAATCAATACGATCACCCCTGAAACATGTCACTGTAGGATCAAATCCCAATAACAATCAAGGTGGACTGCTAATTGTATACATGAGCTATTGATCCATGGACTGCACAAGTCGATGATCTCAATATTCCACTATTTTATAGGACTTCTGCCACTGGTGACATTTGGGGACAGTGGAGGTATAGCATTGTAGGTTGCTAATTGTCAGACAATACTACAAATCTATATTCCCCCAGCAGTATCATGACATGGATCCACACAAGATGTCGTTGTCATTTTCGGCGTCATGCCCAAACAAATCAGCAAATTCCACGACGGAAGAATGTTTTGATGTATTTTACAGGAGATCTGTTATACTACACATGTGAATGTTACGTTGGGTACACATGCAAGTTATGTTGGGTACACATGCATGTTATGATGGGTACACATACAGGGTACACACGCAAGTTATGTTGGGTACATATGCAAGTTATGTTGGGTACACATGCAAGTTATGTTGGGTACGCATGCATGTTATGTTGTACACGTACGTTATGTTATGATGGGTACACATACAGGGTACACACGCAAGTTATGTTGGGTACACATGCAAGTTATGTTGGGTACACGTGACTGTTACGTAGGGTACACATGCAAGTTATGTTGGGTACACATGCATGTTATGATGGGTACACATAGAGTTATGTTGGTACACATGCAAGTTATGTTGGGTATGCATATGCAAGTTATGTTGGGTACATTGCATGCAAGTTATGTTGGGTACACATGATGTTATGATGGTACACACATGCAAGTTATGTTGGGTACACATGCAGTTATGTTGGGTACATGCATGCAAGGTTATGTTGGGTACACGTGACTGTTACGTAGGGTGCACTATAACTGTTACGTTGTGTACACATGCAAGTTATGTTGGGTACACATGCAGGGTACACATCCATGTTACGTTTGGCACACTTGCCTTAATCACCCACGGAGTGAACTAACATATAGTAAGATACAAAACCTCACTCACTCACTCACTTCATCTCTCGATCCAGGCGGACATTGGATATGGGAGATGACCTGCATGCTGATCAATGGCAAAGCTGAGACCATCACCCGGTTTAAGGACTACCTAGGACTTGCCACTGTTGGCGACCTTGACAAACAAGCCTCGCCCCGAGTCCTCAACTGCCATGCTCACTTGACGCAAGCTCCGTTGGACCTGAAGGAGAAGAAGTGCCGAGTCATCTTCACGATGCGCGACCCCAAAGACGTGGCAGTGTCGTTGTACAGGATGCACCATGGCCATCGGGATGCCGGTGGGAACGTGTACAACGGAACATTTGAAGACTTCCTCCAGCTGTTCTTGGAGCAAAGGGGTTAGTGACTCTTTCTTCTGCAATGTTTAGGATTTGGGAAGCTGGAAACATTTGGCTTAAAATTGAAGCCAGTAAATATACTCTTCAAAAAGGTATGGGAACTTAATTGGGAGACATACTGGAGTCAATACATGTTCATATGATAATAATGAATGTTTTGAGAGTGCATCACCACTTGCACTTCCTTATGACCATAGTTGTTTGTACAGTAATCGCTCTTTAAACATGATTGGTATATGACGTGTGCACGAATTTCATTTTCAAACAAAAGTCGGCTAGAAACAAACACTAACAACCGTGTGCTGCAAGATGATTGTCAAAATGAATGGTCTACAGTGATTTATCTAAAAACCGTCAAAATGAAGAATGACAAACCCGTGCACGTGTATGGGGCTACTGCGTTGTTCACGTGCACCCGATGGGATGTGTTTAGTGATGTAAAGAGAAATGGTGGTGCGTTCACAAGATGTCTGTCTTTGAAAAGTTTGTTAACGCTCATGCTTCCTATCCAAGTTCAGGTTCCCCTACGTTCTTTAAGAGTTATAATAACTTCCTCAGGAGTTGCACTGACAAGTCACACATCTTCAGTTGTATTGGAGTCGCTAGGAAACTGAAAGGTTGCTCTGCTATGAAAATGGACAAGAAAATACACAGAACATCAAGACGTCCTGAATATGTTTGCTTAGAAAGCGGCCATTTTTTCCAATTTGGTGTGAAGGTTTGGTTTAGAATAATTGTGAAAGCTAAAACAATTACAATAAGAATACGTATGTTGATAAAGAGATTGTCGGTTGGAAAAGGTTCCTAAAATGGTATATCAACGGTAGAAACGGTAAAGAGCCAGCCAGGGCCACGTTTAACAAAGCTCTCGTAGCGCTACAAGCGTCGTAAGTCAATGTTACGAATGCTTTACGAGAATGAAACGGGGGCCCAGAATGTTGGATTGTTGTGAGTTCCATCACCTTATCTAACATTTATACGTATTCTAAGAGAACGATACAAAGATCACGTTTACGGGGTTTAGGAAAGAAGTTTTCACAATTTAATGTGCAGCTTAACGGAAAACATTTGAATTTCGGTGAGGGTTATCAACAGTGGATATGTTAAATTGTATGTTTTATTGACTTGCAGTAAACAGAAATGGAATATTTGAACACGCCCGGGATGCTGAGAAGTATTTCCAAGAAAACCCAGACATACCTGTTCACTACCAGCTATACGAGGACACCCAAAAGGTTAGACTATTAGAGAAGATGTGCATTCGCTCACACTGGTATAGATGCATACACATTCTCGGCTTGTTAAATGTAGGAAATTGTTTCGAAGTGAGTGAATACTACAGGCCCGCACGATGGTGGATACAGTGAGTGAATATTATGAACAGTGTTTTAGTGACGTCACGGCGTGTCCGCTTGTGGGAGCAAAACCCGGAGTACGCAGCACGCCAACGCTTTGATGAAAAACACGTGCTCAGGTGTGGCCTTGGCAGGCCATGAAACATAACCGGGGCGACTCCGGATTATTAATAGTGTCCATTTATATAGCGCCAAACTCCACACCAAGTATGCTAATGGCGCTAACAATAAATATCACAGTGCATTATTTCGCCGGATAACCCAAGCTGCCTCTTAGGCGCTAGATTGCTTCAGTCACAGGACTTATCCCACCGGGTACCCATTTTCTGCTGGGTGAACAGACAATTTTGAACAAACTCACTTGCATAAGGTGAGACCACATGTATCACATGTGTTTCGTTGTGGGACAGTACAGAAGTCCTATAAACTCTCAGGACTCAAGCTGCCAAATCCGGTCACTAATATAATGACTCTCCGCTCTCGACGTTGCTTATCTTCAACTAATTTGTGACCTGAGCCCTATGCACTGGACCACATGAAGACAATCGAAGCATAGAACAGAACGTAAATGTGGTATAACAGGTGTAAACAGTGCAGGTTTAACTATGACGTTCTTATTATTCAGGATCCAGTTGCAACGGTGCGCGCTTTATCCGACTTTCTGGGTCTCCAAAGGGATGATGATCTGTGTTGTGCTATTGCTGATGAATGTCACTTCTCCAAGATGAAAGTGAAAAAAGAAGCCTACGCAATGAAGGTTGATGGTGCAAATAATCTTTACGGAAAAGGTTTGCTGTTGTTTTATTGTTTGAAAAATCATGAGTGAGTGAGTGAGTGAGTTTAGTTTACGCCACACTCAGCAATATTCCAGCTATATGGCGGCGGTCTGTAAATAATCGAGTCTTGACCAGACAATCCAGTGGTCAACAGCATGAGCATCGATCTGCGCAAATGGAACCGATGACATGTGTCAACCAAGTCAGCGAGCCTGACCATCCGATCCCGTTAGTCGCCTCTTACGACAAGCATAGGTTACTGAAGGCACATTGTAACCCGGATCGTCACGATACAAATATACAAACATGATACAAACATACATTATTACAAAATATCACATTATACGCAATATCACATGCATACATCATTATTCATAGTCCCACAAGGTGAGATACACTATCTCCATAAGCAAGTGGAGTCTGTTAGTGTTATTAGTGTTATTTCTGTGTAGTTCTGTTCTGACTTTGTCAGATTGGTAAATGTGTGGCTGCTTGTACTAGCCCAGACTTAAGCTGGCGAGTTCTCGTGTTCGGCTTTAGCCCGAGCAGAGTTTATTTAAATAACTACCTTATAAGGGGGATTAACCTATACATACCCTATTAAACCTATAATCCCATGTGGCCCATAGTTTGGAAAACGCTACATTTACTAAACTTTCTCCTTGCAGGCGTCTCTGGGGAGTGGAGGAATTGGTTCACTGATGCCATGCTGGACGACTATTACAGGGTGTATGAGGAGCAGATGAAGGGGTCCAGATTCTACGAGCGCTACAACAGACATAATGATACCCAGTAACAAAAGAGTGGGTGCGCTATGTTCCCTGTTCAAATATCATCTAAATTTCAGGAAAAGAACGGGCAATGGTTTTCACTACTTTATAATAATATAATAATTGTGCACCCTACCTGCCAGTGAGACGCTAGGTTATTAGTCACATGACTAATCCCACCGGGTACCCATTTTCTGCTGGATGAACAGAGGCAATTTTGAACAAACTCACTTGCCTAAGGTGAGAGCACATGTATGTATCACATGTACTTTGGTGTGGGGCAGGACTGAAGTCCTGGAAACTCTCAGGAGCCAAGCTGCCAAACACGGTCACCCATCCAAGGACTCCACCCCTCCATGTACCCTCTCTCATAATGTTTACAAGATTGACGTCATAAATATGTACATGAGACGGAGTATATACAGAAAAGATAGCATGAAACAGAGTTTTTATTAACTTTTACTGCCAGTGTCGTTGAAATACGTGCATAGAATACATTGTTGTGATCTCTGAGATGGCAGCTTCCATTTGACAAATTTTTAAACTTATCCCATCTCACGGTATGCACCTCTCTTCTTCTTCTACGACCATGTGTGGAAACGTTGAACAGTTGAATCAAATCTTACTGGCCTCTGACCCCCCCGACCTCTGCCCCCACTCCGACATCAGCACCTGTCAATCATCTCTGTAAGCGTGCAGATCGCTCAGATGATCATGTGACGACCTGTGCCTGTCATTCTCTTACTTGTCGCTACACCGAGTGGACGTGTGTTGTTCTCTCAGTTAGACATTATTTGATTGTCAAGATGGGAAATAAATGGAGTTCTTCTAAGAAACACAAACACTGTGATCAGTGCAACAGCAACTTTTCCGCTGCTGTTGTAGTTGGTCACATCGGTGTTCTGTTTGTTCACGCTTCAATGATGATGTTTTTTTCTGAATATCGACGGGTTGCATCTAGACGTAGATTTTTTAGAGGTGGCCTCAAGACTCCTACTTGAGCGAGTATCTCCGTCGTCTTCTTCGTCATCAAACGTCTAGTCCCGTCTCCAGACAAGTTTTATCTGATCCGAGTGTGGTACCTATAGTCTCTCGTACAGACCCTGAAACAAATATATCCAAAAAAGCCCACACAAGTCTAGAAAATGTGGCAAGTCTAGATTTCCTCAGCTTCAGTAAGTCACGTTATGATGGTTTTGTCTGTGACATCTCGTTGGGGTGTAAAGGCAGAGTTACCAGCTGTATGAAACATGTTTGTGACTCTATAGTTCGGCAGAATGACGTAGCAGTTGAGTACCTCATATACTATTGTGCGAACGTCTCTGGCTGGCTGTCAGCGTTGCCGTGTTCTACAAATTAACATTAAGGCCCAACAGGGTGCGTGGTGGGACTATACCGTGTACCAAAAACATGTGCCGTTAGAATTTGTTGGTTGTGAATTGTAGATTCGTGTTGTGCGATTTAAACAAAGCGGACAAACAGAATGCGTCTTGCTAAGACTTTGAATGTTAGGCAAGTACCAGGACACATGTATCCCGGGCAGCTGAAAAGGATAACTGTGTCTTCAAATACAGAAGTCCATCAGTGGGTCCCACAACACTGTATTCGTGATTCAATGTGTATAATTACATGATGTTATAACAAGGGCTAGGCGGCATTGGGGAGGCGATGGTCAGCCAGCCTGCCTAGCCGCGCTGGCTCAGGGTCAAGTCTCGACTAACACAAAGCATTCTCAATTTATCCCTGAGGGTCGAATCTAGTCTCTCGTACAGACCCTGAAGCAAATATATCCAAGAAAGCCCACACAAGTCTAGAAAATGTGGGAAGTCTAGATCTGAAAATGAAGAAAGTCTCAGGGCTCCTTTTCATTATATATATTTTCTTTTACTATGAACTTTTTTTCAGTAAAATATGTTCATTTCAGAGACTAGTTGTTAGTCTATGGTACCTAGTGCTAACAACTTCTGCAGCACAGTCTCGGCCTTTTCCCTTGGCAGGTGGTTGTTTCCAGTGCGCCACTTTGGTTGAATGCTCCACCTCTGCCATGGTGGTAGACTAAGGCTTAGTCTCTGAATATATATAATTTTGATAGTAACAAACAAGTCCATTTATATTGAAAAGGAGCCCTAGGGAGACCAGAGATTCCTGAACCTGAGGAAATCTAGACTTGCTTTATCTAGGGCTTTAGCACTGCAGAGAGGGCTAGGCAGTAGGGAAATTAATGTGGTTCAGGGACTGTGAGACAGACTACCATGGTGGGTACGCCTGGTGAAAGCGTTCACTCTCATGTGGCGAGTTCAGTCAGTTCGGCGCTTTCAACCACAGTTCGGCGCTTGCTTCCAATGCGGCGTTTTGTTCCAGTTCGGCGCTCTCTTATCTTTCTGTGGTGACATCAGCCAAACGGTAGCATCCAGCTCGGCGCTTTCAACACCTTTCCCGTACCTTGCAGGCGCATTCGATTGGATCAACACTTCAGCCCTGTATGCCTTTTCGATTAGATCAACGCTTCAGCCCTGTATGCCTTTTCGATTAGATCAACGCTTCAGCCCTGTATGCCTTTTCGATTAGATCAACGCTTCAGCCCTGTATGCCTTTTCGATTAGATCAACGCTTCAGCCCTGTATGCCTTTTCGATTAGATCAACGCTTCAGACCAGTGTTCCGTTTTCGATTAGATCAACGCTTCAGACCAGTGTGCCTTTTCGATTAGATCAACGCTTAAGCCCAGTGTGCCTTTTCGATTAGATCAACGCTTAAGCCCAGTGTGCCTTTTCGATTAGATCAACGCTTCAGACCAGTGTTCCGTTTTCCATTAGATCAACGCTTCAGCCCAGTGTGCCTTTTCGATTAGATCAAAGCTTCAGCCCAGTGTGCCATTTCGATTAGATCAACGCTTCAGCCCTGTATGCCTTTTCGATTAGATCAACGCTTCAGCCCTGTATGCCTTTTCGATTAGATCAACGCTTCAGCCCTGTATGCCTTTTCGATTAGATCAACGCTTCAGCCCTGTATGCCTTTTCGATTAGATCAACACTTCAGCCCTGTATGCCTTTTCGATTAGATCAACGCTTCAGCCCTGTATGCCTTTTCGATTAGATCAACGCTTCAGACCAGTGTTCCGTTTTCGATTAGATCAACGCTTCAGCCCAGTGTGCCTTTTCGATTAGATCAACGCTTCAGACCAGTGTTCCGTTTTCCATTAGATCAACGCTTCAGCCCAGTGTGCCTTTTCGATTAGATCAAAGCTTCAGCCCAGTGTGCCATTTCGATTAGATCAACGCTTCAGACCAGTGTTCCGTTTTCCATTAGATCAACGCTTCAGCCCAGTGTGCCTTTTCGATTAGATCAAAGCTTCAGCCCAGTGTGCCATTTCGATTAGATCAACGCTTCAGCCCTGTATGCCTTTTCGATTAGATCAACGCTTCAGCCCTGTATGCCTTTTCGATTAGATCAACGCTTCAGCCCTGTATGCCTTTTCGATTAGATCAACACTTCAGCCCTGTATGCCTTTTCGATTAGATCAACGCTTCAGCCCTGTATGCCTTTTCGATTAGATCAACGCTTCAGACCAGTGTTCCGTTTTCGATTAGATCAACGCTTCAGCCCAGTGTGCCTTTTCGATTAGATCAACGCTTCAGACCAGTGTTCCGTTTTCCATTAGATCAACGCTTCAGCCCAGTGTGCCTTTTTTCGATTAGATCAAAGCTTCAGCCCAGTGTGCCATTTCGATTAGATCAGCGCTTTCAGACCAGTGTTCCGTTTTCCATTAGATCAGCGCTTCAGCCCAGTGTGCCTTTTCGATTAGATCAAAGCTTCAGCCCAGTGTGCCATTTCGATTAGATCAACGCTTCAGCCCTGTAGCAGCCTTTTTTCGATTAGATCAACGCTTCAGCCCTGTATGCCTTTTCGATTAGATCAACGCTTCAGCCCTGTATGCCTTTTCGATTAGATCAACGCTTCAGCCCTGTATGCCTTTTCGATTAGATCAACACTTCAGCCCAGTGTGCCTTTTCAATTAGATCAAAGCTTCAGCCCAGTGTGCCATTTCGATTAGATCAACGCTTCAGACCAGTGTTCCGTTTTCCATTAGATCAACGCTTCAGCCCAGTGTGCCTTTTCGATTAGATCAAAGCTTCAGCCCAGTGTGCCATTTCGATTAGATCAACGCTTCAGCCCTGTATGCCTTTTCGATTAGATCAACGCTTCAGCCCTGTATGCCTTTTCGATTAGATCAACGCTTCAGCCCAGTATGCCTTTTCGATTAGATCAACGCTTCAGCCCTGTATGCCTTTTCGATTAGATCAACACTTCAGCCCTGTATGCCTTTTCGATTAGATCAACGCTTCAGCCCTGTATGCCTTTTCGATTAGATCAACGCTTCAGACCAGTGTTCCGTTTTCGATTAGATCAACGCTTCAGCCCAGTGTGCCATTTCGATTAGATCAACGCTTCAGACCAGTGTTCCGTTTTCCATTAGATCAACGCTTCAGCCCAGTGTGCCTTTTCGATTAGATCAAAGCTTCAGCCCAGTGTGCCATTTCGATTAGATCAACGCTTCAGACCAGTGTTCCGTTTTCCATTAGATCAACGCTTCAGCCCAGTGTGCCTTTTCGATTAGATCAAAGCTTCAGCCCAGTGTGCCATTTCAATTAGATCAACGCTTCAGCCCTGTATGCCTTTTCGATTAGATCAACGCTTCAGCCCTGTATGCGTTTTCGATTAGATCAACACTTCAGCCCTGTATGCCTTTTCGATTAGATCAACGCTTCAGCCCTGTATGCCTTTTCGATTAGATCAACACTTCAGCCCTGTATGCCTTTTCGATTAGATCAACGCTTCAGCCCTGTATGCCTTTTCGATTAGATCAACGCTTCAGACCAGTGTTCCGTTTTCGATTAGATCAACGCTTCAGCCCAGTGTGCCTTTTCGATTAGATCAACGCTTAAGCCCAGTGTGCCTTTTCGATTAGATCAACGCTTCAGCCCAGTGTGCCTTTTCGATTAGATCAACGCTTCAGACCAGTGTTCCGTTTTCCATTAGATCAACGCTTCAGCCCTGTATGCCTTTTCGATTAGATCAAAGCTTCAGCCCAGTGTGCCATTTCGATTAGATCAACGCTTCAGACCAGTGTTCCGTTTTCCATTAGATCAACGCTTCAGCCCAGTGTGCCTTTTCGATTAGATCAAAGCTTCAGCCCAGTGTGCCATTTCGATTAGATCAACGCTTCAGACCAGTGTTCCGTTTTCCATTAGATCAACGCTTAAGCCCAGTGTGCCTTTTTGATTAGATCAACGCTTCAGCCCTGTATGCCTTTTCGATTAGATCAACACTTCAGCCCTGTATGCCTTTTCGATTAGATCAACGCTTCAGCCCTGTATGCCTTTTCGATTAGATCAACGCTTCAGACCAGTGTTCCGTTTTCGATTAGATCAACGCTTCAGCCCTATATGCCTTATCGATTAGATCAACGCTTCAGCCCTGTATGCCTTTTCGATTAGATCAACGCTTCAGCCCTGTATGCCTTTTCGATTAGATCAAACGCTTCAGCCCTGTATGCCTTTTCGATTAGATCAACGCTTCAGCCCTGTATGCCTTTTCGATTAGATCAACGCTTCAGACCAGTGTTCCGTTTTCGATTAGAACAACGATTCAACTTAGTGAACTGTTGTTTGGTTGGAACACCTTTCAGTCCAGTACACCTTTACTGTATGGTACGACGTTTAAGACGAATGCACTGGTCCTGATTGACTCAGCACTTTAGAACCTGATCACTTGACCCAACTGGATCACAGTACCGAACCAGATCACCTAATCGATTGACATCCGTGTTGTCCGGGTTTCTGTCGTTATTGCATTGTCGGTAGCATTTGCAATGGCGGACTACTGTTTGTTTACCGGAGACTTTTGATGATACATCGATTAGGAAGTACCTGACAGACTTGTCTTAGTCCCACGAAGTGGATACCTATCCCAGCCTTTAATTGCCAGTGATGATGAATGGTGCCATTCCCGGTAGGAGTGATTATGTCAAGTTTGTCAGTCAGCCGGGAGATACAGTTTACCGAGGGTGCCAGACAGAATCGCCATGACACTTTCACTTTGGCTGGGTTTACTCTGTTTTTTAGCTGAGGGCCTCAGTTCAGAGGTCACTGCTGCTATGTCCGGACTGTCCGTAGGCATCGATGTTACTACCTTCGCCTCTTTATTGAACGTGTCTGGAGTCTTTGGTCTTTTTTACCTCTGCCATTCCATCAACTTTACCAATGTTCCGGTAGACCGACGATCCCATGCATCGCATCTACCAACTTTCTCACTCCATCTGGTGGACCAACACTTCATTTGGCGAACTATACGTTCCTACGATCACTGTTTATATGGCCTTCATCACTGTGTACAATGTGTACGTTCCCGACATCTCCATGCCACGAACCTCCTACATTCAGCACTTCTTCAGTGCTGTCATTGTAGCTTGGCTACTCGAACGTATCCTATCTCAGACGGCTGTTCTACGCTCCACAATCGACACTCTCCTTCAGAAACTTGCGATCGAGCCCTGGGCCTGGCTCCGACCGACCCGGGGTTCTATTTGCCAATCTTTCTGGTGCCAAAGAAAGATTCGGACAAGTTGAGACTAATTTTCAATATGAAGGTTTTCCATAAAATGTTTCTACAACCTCCGCCTCACTTTCGTATGGTGTCGGTGGCTCTTCTCAACAATCATCAATTAAGCTGGGAGACTACATGGTCAGTCTCGATCTCCAGGATGAGTACCTTCACATCCCGATTTTTCCGGCTCTTCGCAAGTGCCTTCACTATCAGTGGCGTGTCTTCCCGTTTGGATTTTCTTCGGCCCAGTGGCTGTTTACACGGGTAACGAAGCCCATCACCAGTTTCCTTCACTGCAAGGCAATAGTGTTCGAGGTTTACATCGACGACTGCATTCAGGCGCAGACCGATCATGCCCTTCTGCTTCGTCACATGCAGTTTGCGATTACAGCTTCTTTGCCAATTAGGCTGGTTAATCAATCTGCAGGAATCGGAACTAGTCCCTACGCACCGTCTTCAATTCATTGGAGCAGTGTTCGACACAGAGGTCAACAAATTCTTTGTCCCGAGGGATCGTTTCTGCAAGATACAGCGATTGGTCTCTCTGGCACTGGTGCTTCGTCAGTGGAAGGAGCTCCTGGGCCTCTTGACGTCAGCTCAGGCGTTGACCCTCAGGGGTCAACTACAACTTCGTCCCTTGCAGTTCTTTCTAGCGCCTTACATCAGAGTGAGAGATCCCGTTGCCTTGATCACTCTACCTCTGGAGCTCCATCCCCATCTCCTGTGGTGGATGGAAGAATTGAATGTTTGCGATACAGTTTGTTAGGGCTGTTTGTTCTGTCTCACCACCTATATGTGGACGCGTCTCAACACGGGTGGGGAGCTCATCTTCTCAATCAGCAAGTGGCAGGGCTGTGGTCTCTCGTCGATCGCGCCTGTCACATCAACGTTCTGGAGTTCAGGGCAGTGATTCTTGCAATCAGTCACTGGCAGGATGTCCTACGAGCAACTTCCCCTCATGATCCGATTGGACAACGCAGCGGTAGTTTGGCATATCCACAGGATGGGGTCCACGGGGTCTACTCAACTGCTGCAGTGGACCCAAGAATTCTTCGATCTGGTGGACTCTCTCAACATCTTAGTCCAAGCCAACCACATTCCGGGGGTGAAGAATGTCATCGCAGATTTTCTGTCCCGGCCGAGTCATCCCTCTCCAACGGAATGGAAATTACATCCTCAGGTGTTCCAGACCCTTTGTTTTCCGTTGACGACTCCGGCAGTAGATCTCTTCGCCACCCGATTCAACCATCAGCTGCCTCGGTTTGTCTCACCTATTCCGGACCCTCTGGCTTGGGACCTCGATGCTCTAGCCATTCCGTGGGAGGACCTGCACGTTTCCGCGTTTCCACCAGTGGCCTTTCTTCCTCACGTATTACTGAAACTGCGCGCAACTCAGAGGATGACTCTGTTTTGGTCGCGCCCTATTGGCCGGCCAGAAGTTGGTTCGTAAACCTTCAAGACCTAGCCAAACCAGATTGGCGCTTGGCGCATCTACATCGGTCGTTAACGGCGAAGGGCTATTCTAAACGGGTGGCTACTGCCATTACTACAGCGCATCGTACTTCTACGAGGTAACTCTACGATGTCAAATGGAAGAGTTTTGAAGCGTATTGCAGGAAGAAGGGCGTCTCATCCCCAAAACGGCCTCCCTGCAGATGGTTTCAGAGTACCTTCAGCATCTACGAACCTCCAGAAAACTCAAAGGTTCTACACTATCTACCTACCTGGCTGCTCTTAATACCGTTATTGCAGCAGCTCTGGTGTGAAGGTGTCCACTGTCCCTGAACTCCAGTCTCTCCTCCGGTCTTACAAACTGGCTGACCAATCTCGGAAGTTCCGGCTTCGAGCTTGTGATCTTTCCGTTGTACTTGCTCATCTCACGTCAGCTGATTACGAGCTTTTGGAGGAGAAAGATTTCGAACATGTCTCCTTTAAGACCTTCTTTCTCTTGGCCTTGTCTACAGTTGCCCGTTTTTCCGAGTTGCATGCTCTTGATGTTTCTCGGGTGCGGTTTGAAAGGTCTAGACATGTGAGAGTTTTCCTTGGTTTGCGGTTGGATTTTCTCGCCAAGAATCAGTTACCAGGACAGCCGGATCGCACATTCACGATTCCGCTGTTGTCCACTATCTTGGGCCCAGATGACACTGAGGATCTGTCCTTATGCCCGGTGCGTGCATTAAGGATTTACCTTGCTGCCACAGGATCGCCGCAGACTGCGTAAGAGATTGTTCATTCCATTGTCTACTGCCTCCCCCTCTGAAGTCTCCCGTACTACCTTGGCGTTTTGGATGCGAACTACGATCCTGCGTGCTTATGCCTTTGCTGACCTACCTCCACTGTCGACGGCGAAGCTTCATGAGACTCGAGCTCTTGCCTCCACCTTGGCTCTTCACAGAAATTGTTCCCTGCAGTCCATCATGGAGGACTGTTTTTGGAGATCCAATACAGTGTTTGCTTCACACTACCTGAGGGACCTATCGGTTACAGACGTGGAAGGTCTACATCAATTCGGCCCCTTGGTCCTGGCGAAGCAATTGTCATCGGCCCGTGTTCGCCGATAAGCAATCCTTCCTTGGTCGGTTTTGCTCTGTACCTAATATAAGATATCAATGTAATCCATATATTGGTACTTTTTTCTCTTGGGCTTTGATCATTCTCACCTATGGGAATAGGGTGTGTCTGCACTGTCATAAGTTATGACTTGATAGACTGTGAGGCCAGTTTTGTGCAACATGCAGAGATGATCGACACTCCGCTTACTGACCTGTACTCTCTGAGCAATTACGTCAGTGAAGTGTAGATTTCCGATTACCTCCATGGTTTTCGAACCGCTCTGCTCCTTAGTCCTTTCTCACCTTTGGTAAGTTAGGAGATTGGTACTGAACGTTAAACTAGTTGAGCAACCGGGCTATTCCTTCTTTCACCGCCTTCCAGCGTGTGTCTGTGGGGGATAGTTTCGAAGCAGGGACTGTCCAGATTAAGGTCCTCGACTTTAATTCACTGGGGTCACCTGATAAATAGTGGGGCGGCGGGTCCTACTTGCCAAACTGCGTCCCTTTGCTTGTCAAAAGTTGCGGCTGAAAACCTAATTAATTCGGGAGCGCCCACTCCCTAGAGTTTTGTGCTGTGTAAGCCAAGGGGTTACAAGAAACCCATGTCAAGTTTGGAGTCTGCATATCGGGAGTTGGTGTTTTCTCCTGGGCTCCTTGGGGTTATGCGTCTTCTCGGTTGTACGTGACGGGGTAATCTGCGGCCCTCCTACCAACCGTGGGATTGTGCATACCGTGAGATAGGATAAGTTTAAAATTTGTAAATTTTATAATAAATTTGTATATTTATATACTTATCCTATCTCACGCGATGGATATCCACCCGACTTGCCCCACATCACAGATTACTGGAAGCTCCAAGACGAGAATGACAGGCACAGGTAGTCACATGATCATCTGAGCGAGCTGCACGCTCACGGAGATGATTGGCAGGTGCTGATGTCGGAGTGGGGCCAGAGGTCAGGGCGGGGCAGAGGCCAGTAAGATTTGATTCAACTTAGCCTACAGCACGATTCCACACATGCTGGTAGAAGAAGAGAGGTGCATACCGTGAGATAGGATAAGTATATAAATATACAATTTATTATAAAATTTACAATATTTATGTATCAGGGACGAGTTTATTTTAACCAACTTCGGCTATCCTATTAAACATTATATTTCTTGCTGTTTGACACAAGAAAGGAGATACAGTCATTAGCTACAGTGTGCATTATTTTATATAGACGCCCTCAGTTCCGGTAAATATATTATGACATTTCGACCCAACTTCGTGTAAGGACGTTTACGAACGCCTCGGTGACAAATTATGAGTGAGTTTCCTCGTGACATTTCATATGGAAGGGGACAGAGCGGGACTTGATAATGAGAATGGTTATACACAGGTGAAAGAATCAAACCCTGATTTTATGCATGCCAAGCAAATGCTTTGACCATTGAGCTATCAACATGAAAAAAGTTCTATGTTTCACAAAAACTTGAGTCTCTTTCATGAAGGAACATCCAGAGAGGAGATTATTCCATCTATCAGCAATATTCCAGCTATATGGCAGCGGTCTGTAAATAACCCAGACAATCCAGTGATCAACAGCATGATCATCGATCTACGCAATTGGGATACGATGACGTGTCAACCAAGTCAGCAAGCCTGACCACCCGATCCCCTTAGTCGCCTTTTACGACAAGCATGGGTTACTGAAGATCAATTCTAACTCGGATCTTCATGGGTCGACAAATTAGGAATTGATGGCGAAAAGCTGATCAGCGTTTGTTTATAAAACCTCTACAGCACATTGCTGGTGGTATCATCATCTGTGAAGCTGTGGTATTATTTAGTATGGATTTCATTAATTCCTTGTATTGTACCCTCATAGGCTCATTTGTAACAGCTTGAGTGCATTGGTGGCTCAGTCGCTGTACAGAGTTGCCCCCCTTTGGAGCAGCAAAATCCTGTGGTTGTGGGTTCGAATACAGCAGGATGTTCCTAGGTTTGTCAGGACCATGCCAGTACGTATGGGTGTGTGTGTGTGTGTGTGTGTTAACGATTCATCGATAGTATCGAGATCGCCATCTCATGTGACACGATGCATCGATAAAAAAATTCATTCAGGCAATATGTCACGATATTTTTATCGGGTAGGAAGAAGATGGTTCGATGTATCGCCACAAACGACAATGTATTCCGATGCGACTTTGTCAACTCAAACAAAACAATCTGTTTTACTCAAATAAACTCATGAATATAAAAAGCAAAACAAAATTCGTAGTATTGTGCCGACACTTCATCTGCTTGCTCCCTAGCATAGTCTATCTGGCAGGGAGGAAGTTGCGTTCATGTCAGTTGAATTGGTCAGTTTTGTGTACGATAGAGTCCAAGGTGCTGACATCAGGGGTATGGAAGAGACATGCCAAGAATCTTTATGAGGGAGACTCTGAGGTTCATGCCAGTTGAATTGGTCAGTTTTGTGTACCATAGAGTCCAAGGTGCTGACATCAGGGGTATGAAAGAGACATGCCAAGAATCTTTATGAGGGAGACTCTGAGATTCGAACCAAGAGACCCAGGTCGGGAATCAACTGGGAGTGTAGACCACTCTCACAAATGATCCGAGTCTCCCGAAGACTGGTGTTAAGTGGATATTCTATCACGCTGTGCGCAGTGTTGCTGCTACACTATCACGTTGGAGCGTAAGCACTCGGACACAGTCAGACAAACCAATGGGTGATCGCACGACGACAATCCAACTCTTCCTGGTATGATGGCAGTCAGGTAGGAATTAACACTGAACAAAATGTTCTTCAAGACAGAGATCGAGACGACATTTCGAACCTCCTAAAACTTGCCAATGACCATGAAGGAAGACAGTTATCATTACCTAAAGCTATAATGTTTTTATCACTGTACGGTGTTCTTGCAATTTGCCCATTCAGCACAAAGGAAAGCTGAGTAATAAGGGTTCACTCACAAATTTCTTTTCGTTTCATAATTAGTTTTTCATTCCAATTACGATAAATGGGAAGTGACTCTCTTCAGGACTGTCAAAGAGTGAATGGGTTGAGTGGCTTTAAGCAGTACTCCACCTATATAACTGAGTGGAGAGAGTTATAGCGACTGAACTTACCACAGCCATTAGCAGGTGAACTGTGCTGACATACCAAACACCTAAATCACGGGGAATCTGGGATTTCAATCATATCATAAAAATCTTTCTCCCCTAGCGGATATAACTACACACAATGGCACACCTAAGATGACTGGGCTACCTGTCAACATCACTGTAACTATGGGGAACTGAGATAACCCTATCTCCCTGCTGCAATACATATCTGTGATAGTCTAGTTATTTTACTGTCCTTCGTTGGCAGGTTTTTTATAATATACATATATTTCATTTCAATATCAAATGTTCTCGTCACGATATGGCTGAAACATTGCCGATGTGACGTTAAATATTAACTCACTCACTCACTATCTCCCTGCTGCTTCCTATACAGGAATCTGTGAAGATCTGGTTTTGAATTGGTCTTCAGCAACCCATGTTTGTGGTAAGAGGCGGTGGTCAGGCTCGCTGACATGTTATCATATCCCAGTTGCCTAGATCGCAGCTCATGCTGTTGATCACTGGATAGTCTGTTCCAGACTCCATTATTTACAGACAACGGGAACATGAAAAGAATTGCTGAGTGTGGCGGTAAACAACAAACAAACAAACAAAGATTCTATGAACAATGTTGACATTGATCTGCATCCTGGCACAGTCATGGGATACAACTTGGGCTGCGCAATATAACCGGTTTACCGGTATTTACCGGTTCAGACATAAAAACGATACGTATTGCGATACGCTGATCAAAAACCGGTATTTTGACTTGCATTCCGAAAACTTCGCAACACTCGAAAATCTTCGGATATTTCCTTGTTTCAATAGTGCCAAATATTATTTACATTTCTATTTTGTCACGATTAAAGGTTGCTGTTAAAGCTTAATCAAGCATAGTTATTTTGTTGTGTTTATGCTCTATAAATCATGCTTTAACTCGATTATAAGTAGTTTTTTGTTTAAAAATACTTCTTGCAATATATTGCAATACATATCGCAATATATGCTTTCGCATCGCAATATATCGCAATATGAAAATTATCTGCAATACCCACCCCTAGATACAACCATTAACAGTTGAACTGTCCTGCAAAACATCAGAGGTCACCATGTCCAATCAACACCCATGGCAAGGAGGGACACCGCTTATACATTTTTATACACCTCACCTCTTGTGAAAGAACAAATCTGATTCATTATTCAATGAAAACTCAACAAGTGACAATGGTTTTACTGCTGGCTTTATTCCAGTAACAATGGATTATTAAAGGAATTCACATATACATTATCCCAGTCCTCCAACTATCTGTACATCAATACCTGGTAACACAGTTGGGAACACTCCTTCATCCAGCAGCAAAACACTCCTCTCTATCTCAGTCTCTATCTCAAGCTCAGACTCCAATCAAGGGCTACTCAAAATAATCATTATCTGGTTTCTCAAATCAATAGTTGCTCAGCAATGCAGATTTATACTTAAGCAGTTTAAAATCTCCATACAGCTTCAGGACAGTTTACTGTTTCTCTGATGTTGTTTGCACTGCCTGCATCTTATATAGCAATATGAAGCTCGAAACTGAAAGCATAACCTGCAGTACTAGACTTCCAACTTCTAAATAGCTATTCTAACCTTTGTCTCTGCACCTATTCTCTCTACACATTACAGTAGTTAAAAACAACTTTATGTCAGTGATGGAAGGCTAGTTTAACTTGGACTTTTCATAAGAAAAATTATATTTACATAAACTGACCGAAATGACTTGTTTTTCTTCTGGTATGAAAATTTAGAACAAATATCTGTGCTGACAAACAAATCCTCTCTGTGTTCACATTTCCTATATTAGTTGAGTCTGCCAAAGAGTTTTAGAAAACTAAACCAACTCTCACTTTTAGTGCCACTTTCAGTTCTCACTATTGTGCTCATTTTAATGAAGGGAATATTATCTTTCTGATTAATGTGTAAACAAACACATCAACTAAAGCCATACCTCAATTTCATCAACACAACCTTAGCACTTTTGTTTTATACAGGATTCCAACATCATAAAAAGGCCATTATATGATAATTCTTCCAAACTGTTTCACCTAATTGGAGCTTCCTCAGGGATGTTGCAAAGACCAGCTTAGAGTTTCAAAACACCAGAAAACTATGATTACCTAAATCATAAGAAATGCAGAGGCATATTACAATAATAAAAATAATTGAAAAACAAACCACACTGCAGTTAGTAGATAAGTGCTGAAGCAAATAAGCTTTAAGTAAAACAACTTTAATTTGCGAAACGTGCTGATTCTTTTTTGGACCCTGTAATCATTAAAAAAATTATTTCAAAATATGATATGTATTTTAACGGAGAAACCAAGCTGCAAGTGTGTCACAGTAAAACATCTAGGAACTGAGGTAGCATACCTCTGTGTATCATTCCTCAAGTCTTGTTGTGAATTATGAACTCATGAAGAGCTGCAAGTAATGTCAAAGCCTGACTACACAACCATGAGAACAGGCACACCAGTATTGTAACACTGCAATCTAACTGTCAAAAGAATGTATTTCATACCAACATAAATATCATTAATATACATAGACTTATTATTAAACATCATATTCAAATATCCTTAATGACACTTAACACTGACAAACATTAAGGGTTATCGGAAGTGTAATAAGAGTGAGTGAGTTTATTTTATGCCGATTTCAGCAATATTCCAGCAATATCACAGCACCAGAAATGGGCTTCACATATTGTACCCACATGGGGAATCGAACCCGGGTCTTCGGCGTGACGAGTGAACGCTTTAACCACTGGGCTACCCACCACCCTGTAATAAGAGTGTTACAAGAAGTTGACATACAAGGGGCCAGTACAAGCACAGAATATGCTAAGCAATTCATGTTCAGAAACAAATGTGTTACCTAAAGTTTTGCTGAAGATTTATGCTTGCATACCCAATAACCTAGTTTCAATCTTTGCACAAAAATGGGGACATGAAATACTACCCAATACCCAACCCTTAACCTGCATCTGATATTAACTGTTATCAACTTAGATTTGGACTCTAAGAAGTGGGTCAGCTTCCTCATGTCGCATCAGCAATATTGGCTGCAAGTAATACAATAGGACAAGCACTGGTCTCTAAAGCTGCTTCATCATAGTCAGGCTGGATAAACAGTCGCATCAGGTGACCTTTGAGCAACCTATGACCGTCCAATCAAACGCGAGAGGGCCGAACGGATTTAACCAATCAGGCAACAGCTACTATTTAGTGTTCAGCGGGACTTTCAAAAAGCATTTTTCTTCCCCGCTGACACTGATCTCTCAACAAAGGAAAATCTGCACAAAACACACATATTTGACCTGCAGTATATACTATTAGGGGTTTCTGATGACATGGTTACCATTAGTTTCCGCAAGATGACACTATGGAATATTGACAAAAACGCTATTTTCAGCAACTGTGTACTCCCTGTTGTGAATAATGGCATGTTGAAATAGCATTCGGAATCGTTCGAGTAAAACGTTTCGAGGTAAAAGTTCAAACAGTATGTGCGAATGTTAACTTTCGCAGTTTGGTAAGCTGAGTTCGTTCGGAATCGTTCGAGGACAAACGTTTTCGAGGTAAAAGTTCAAACAGTATGTGCGAATGTTAACTTTCGCGGTTTGGTAAGCTGTGTTCTGATTGGTCAAATCAAAAGGTTAGCTGACGCGACCTTCTACTAGGGTTTGTTAGACTCAGTATAGCACTGTAACGAATAATACTGAGCCTAAGTTTACTTAGACTGGCTGTATAAATGAAGTGTCCTGAAGAACTACTGGCATGTATTAAATGATAGGTCCCTACCACACTCCCTCCTGCTCCCAAGTCTCTGTATCATTCTGTGTTCCCATACATAATGTTAGCAGCAAGGCCATAGATCTACAGGGCCACTGTCTCCTCGTGACATTTCACATGGAAGGGGATAGAGGGGGACTTGATTATGAAATGGTTATACACAGGTGAAAGAATCAAACCCTGGCTTTAGGTATGCCAAGCGAATGCTTTGACCACTGAGCTATCAACATGTTTCACTTCAACATGAAAAAAGTGATATGTTTCACAAAAACTTGAGTCTCTTTCATGAAGGAATATCCAGAGAGATTATTCCATCCAAAGATAAATAGATTGTACTTTGAGGGGGGTAGTACATGGTCAGTGTAGCAGTGCTTTGACTGCTACAGAATTGGGGTATAAGCAGTTTTAGGAGATCTCACATGAGAAGAATGATACTTCAAGTGGTCTGTTTCGTTTTTACTATCTTCCTTGATATCCTAAACAGTGATCACTCAGTTTAACTGTCTAATAAACAAAGTTTTCTCATTACTATGTATCAGTATTCTCATTACTATGTCTCAGTATTCTCATCTATATCTCAGTATTCTCATCTGTACCCCTGTATTCTCACTACTGTACCCCTGTATTCTCAAAGCGGTACCCCAGTATTCTCATCCATATCTCAGTATTCTCATCTGTACCCCTGTATTCTCAAAGAGTTACCCCAGTATTCTCATCTATATCTCAGTATTCTCATCTGTACCCCTGTATTCTCACTACTGTACCCCTGTATTCTCAAAGTGGTACCCCAGTATTCTCATCTGTACCCCTGTATTCTCACTGCTGTAACTCTACACTCTGATCATTCAATTCCCGTATTCACATGAATGTAATGATGCTGTGGTCCACTGTGATGGACTTCTGGAACATCCCAACAGGTCCCGGCTCTCAAGTTGAAACCGAGCCAGTTGAAGGGTACATACTATGTAGCTGAACAATCATTTAGAAACCAAACCAATACACAGAAACTGATACAGTATCTGTCCTGGAAGTCAAATTATGTACAATCAGGGACAAATCAACTCAGAATGATTTCAGGTTATACGCAAAGTCAGGTAACAAAAAATTATGGACTATCTTTCTCCAGATTACTAAAACATATCCAGTTGTTTGTGTGAAGGTCAGATGTTGGCTGGTTATTAATTACAGTGAAACACAGTGGATGCCAGTATTCCAGACAATAACTATTGAAGTATCACCCCCTTACCAATGACTTGTTAACCTGGGGAATTCATTAATCCAGACAATTCCAGTTTGGTTCAGGACAGGTCCAAAATGGTGAGATCGGGTCTGGTCAGGTCGGGTCAGGTCGGGTCAGGTCAGGTCGGGTCGAGTCGGGTTGGGACGGGACGGGACGGGACGGGACAGGTCCAAAATGGTGAGGTCGGGTCGGGTCATGTCAGGTCGGGTCGTGTCGGATGAGGACAGGTCAGGTCGGGACGGGGCAAGACAGGTCCAAAATGGTGGGGTCGGGTCAGGTCAGGTCGGGTCGGGTCAGGTCAGGTCGGGTCGGTGTTTATGTCATGTTATACTTAACAGTCACATGCCAGGTCAAATAACAGACTTGACACTTAAAACAATCATTCATATTTCTATCATTTACCCCTATCATCACAAAAGATCAACAGTCACATACACATCATCATCAAATGAGAATGAGCAATGGACGCTACAGGCTATTTACAGTTGTGTCTATGTTTGTTACAAGGGCCAATTTTACAAAAATATGGTATGATCCTCCAGTCATTATGCTATCCGTGTGAGTGGGAGGACGGTACGAGGGTGGTCTCACTGTAGAAACCTGGAGTTGGCAGGGTAAGGCTTCCCATCCATCAGAATCAGTGGCCCCTGGTAGTACCGCCAGAACATGCTAGAGCCTCGCTTCAGGGCACCCTGTGGGGAGAACATACAGGCCGGTCAATAATCAGTGGGTGTTTCGGAGGAGGAGGATTCATCAACTATGGCTTTCATTACATTTTAGCAGACCATGTTTGCTTGTAGATAAGTAGCAGGCAATTTGGTTGTTAATGTAAAAGCAGCAATCCATGAAAGAGTGAGTGAGTGTTGCCTAATGCCGCATCAGTTTGCAGCTATTCACGTGGAAATCCATGAAAGGTGACACAGCTATATCGAGAATATTGAAAATTTTACTATAAATTGTATATTTATATACTTATCCTATCTCACGGTATGCACCTCTCTTCTTCTTCTACGACCATGTGTGGAAACGTGCTGTAGGCTAAGGTGAATCAAAAGTTATCTGGCCTCTGACCCCCCGACCTCTGCCCCACTCCGATAACAGTACCTGTCAATCATCTCAATAAGCGTGCAGATCGCTCAGATGATCACGTGACAGTCTGTGCCTGTCATTCTCGTTTTGGAGCTTCGAGTAATCTGTGATGTGGGGCAGGTCGGGTGGGTATCCATCGCGTGAGATAGGATAAGTATATAAATATACAATTTATAGTAAAATTTTCAAATTTTTAAACTTATCATATCTCACGGTATGCATAATCTCAGATTACCCTGTCTGTTCTACAACCGTGAGGACACATAGCACAAGGAGGCCAGGAGAAAGCACCAACTCCCGATATGCTAACTCCAACTTGTGATGGGTGGCTTCAGATAACCCCTTGGCTTACACAGCACAAAAAGTCTAGGGAGTGGGCAAGCAAAATGACGCAGTTTGGCAAGTAGGCCCCGCCGCCCCACGATTTATCAGGTGACCCCGGTATTCCGGCCAGTCCCTGCTTCGAAACTACCCCCCACATACACACGCTGGAAGGGGGTGAAAGAGGGAATAGGCCGGTCGCTCAACTAGTTTAACGTTCAGTACCAATCTCCCTAACTTACCAAAGGTGAGATTGGACTTAGGAGCAGAACGCTTTGAAAACCATGGAGGTAATCGGAAATCAACACTTCACTGACGTAATTGCTCAGAGAGTACAGGTCAGAAAGCGGAGTGTCGATCATCTCTGCACGTAGCACAAGACTGGCCTCACAGTCTATCAAGTCATAACTTATGACAGTGCAGACACGCCCTATTCCCATTGGTGAGAATGATCTAAGCCCAAGAGAAAAAAGTACCAAGATTTGGATTACATCGATATCTCATATTAGGTACAGAGCAAAACCGACCAAGGAAGGATTGCTTTATCTGCAAACACGGGTTGATGACAACTGCTGCGCCAGGACCAAAGGACCAAAGCAGACCTTCCACATCTGTAACCGAGAGATCCCGAAGGTAGTGCGAAACGCCCAGAGCACTTTGCCCGTTCAATCCAGCAGGAAGGTGTCGGAAGCCAACGCCCTCTGGTCCGGTACTAGAGAGCAGAACACAGGTATCTGATTCGTCCCGCCGGATGCAAACAGATCCACCTGGAACGATCCGTACAACTGGGAGATAACTCCGAATATCCGAGCATCCACTTGTGTGAGGCCAGGATTCGGCGAGATAGAGTGTCTGCTCGCACATTCTCCAGCCCCGGGAGATAAACAGGAAGCACCTGACAGTCGCACTGGCAGCACCAGAGGAGAAATTCCCACGACTCCCGAAGGAGCGCTAGGGACACCGTGCCGCCTTGCTTCAGGATGTACATCATGGCCGTACGGTTGTCCAACTGAAGACGAACCACCTGGCCCTGGACATGCTCCCGGAAGCGCGCGAAAACCAACCGCACAGCTCTCAGTTCCAAGACGATGTGAAGGCGGGCCTCGGCTTCAGACCAGAGTCTGGACACAGACAGGCTGCCCAGAACACGGCCCCAGCCCGTGAGGGACACAACAGTTTGAACTGTAAGAGCTGGCGTCGGGAGTTCCAAAGGGATCCCCTTGGTGAGATTCCCGACATTGGTCCACCACTGAAGGTGAGGAGACAACCACCCGGGGACTGTGAGACACTGCTCGAGATCCTCTGAGTGAGCCCACAGACACGCCAAAGCTTGCTGTATTGGGCGCATCCTCAACCGCGCCTGCCACACTACAAAGATAGTTGCCGCCATATGACCCAGTAGACGGAGCCAAGTCCGCACTGGTGCCTGGGGCTGGTAGAGGAACGAAGACACCATCTCCCGTACTCTGGTGACCCGGTCAGGCGACAAGGAGACAAGACCCTTGTGACGTGTGAACCGCGCCCCGAGAAAATCTGAGTCCTGGGTGGGTACCAGGTCGGATTTCTTGAGGTTTATGATCCACCCCAAGCGAACTAGAATGTCTATCACCGTGTGGGTAGAATCTAGGCTCGCCGGCACTAACATGAGCTTGGTGAACACCCTGGGGGCAGTGGATATGCAGAAGGGGAGCACCGTGAATTGGTAACCCATCCCGTCTTAAGAGAACCGGAGGTACTGCTTGAACGATGGATGAATTGGCACATGTAGATATGCATCCTTTAGGTCGATCGACGTAAGCCAATCGCCGGGCTGAACAGAGGAGATCGGCGAGCGAAGTGTCTCCATCTTGAGGGATGGAACCTCTAGCTTGCAATTCAACCCCTTGAGGTTGAGAATGGGACGGAACCCGATGTAGGCCGGTGAAATCTGGCGGGCCTCGCTTCCACAGTGGGGATGGCCGACACTGACGGTGGAGGTGAGGTGAGATGAAATTGGGTTTTACGTCGTAGTTGAGAATATTTCGCTCATATGACGACGTGCATGCATGTGTATTTGTATGTGCAGCTGCTTGTACTAGCCCAGACGTAAGCTGGTTTTATAGTGCTAGCCCACTGAGATACCATGCCGCAATGAAGCATGAATACCCCACTCAGACACATTATACTGACTCCGAGCCGACCAGTCCTTGTTGTACCCATTAAATGCCGAGCAGGGACCAACAAGTACCATATTTTAACGTCTTTTGGTATGACGCGGTCGGATCGAACCCGCGACCTTCCGCTCCCCGGGCGGACGCTCTAACCACTACACCACGGAGGCAGTCACTGACGGTGGAAAGCACCCAAGTGTTGCTGGTAGCCTTCTCCCACTCCGGCAGGAATAGAGAGAGGCGGCCCCCCACTGGGACGTGTGGTAAGAGGGCGCAAGTGGTCCCTTGCAGACGAACTGACTGGGATGGACCCACGGCGACAGCCTGCAGGTTTAACGCGAGGTCGGGGCAGACCTTCCCGCGACCGCGAAAAGGCTGATGGGAGCCAGACGAAGAGGACTGCTCCTTGCCCTTACCTTTGGCGGGATGGCTTCTCCTCCTACCACTGCCCAGCGGCCGAAGCCAGCTGGCAGACTTGGGCGTAGACAGCACCCTGGAGGAGGAACCCGCTACGGGAGTGAGGGGGCGAGAAGCCCGCGGATGCTCCAACAAGGCCTTAGAGTCCTTGAAGGAGGGAGCTCCCGAATGACCTGCTGTGCCCCTGGAAACAACGTTGCTCCCAGCCGGGAACAGAAGGGCTAGCAAGGTCTGCTGTGTCGCTGCCGAGTAACGGGACGTAGACAGCCACAGTTTGCGCATCCCCATGACTGCGCACATCACCGTAGATGTGGCAGACCGCAAAGAGTCTCGCGCCAGGTGGGCCTGCTCTTCGGACAAAGCAGAACAACAAGTGGGGACACGTCCCCAGTGCTCCCTTCCGCCTCCAGAGCCGACCTTGAATAGAGGAAGGTAGGCCTCATGGATCACTACCCGCACCTGCTGTATGGTATTCCGGTAGATTTCCTCATAAGTCCGGTATGCCTGCAGCAGGGGGGCGCCCTTGCTTGGCAGCCGAAGCTGCACCTGAGGAAGCCGAGCCTCCCCCGAGGGCGACCGAAATGAACACACACTCGTCAACCATTGGCACAAAGAACAGAGAATCGTCCCCCAGCTGGTATCTCTTAACGAGTTCGGGTAAATCGAACCAGAGGCGTGACCCAATCAAAAGGGGATCCATCACGTCCTGCACCAGGTAAGGCAAGATACGGAGCTGTGTCTGCGAGGGTTCCCTAGGAGCAAACGCCTCACCCGGCAGGCAGAACTCAGCTGAGTCCGAGTGACAAGTGGGTACCGCGGCTTGGGGAACATACTCGGCAATACGCTGCTGCACCTCCCGAAGAGCCGACGAGAAACGGAAAGTGCCCTCCGGCTCCTCGACCTCCCCAACATCCATAGACTCGGCATCCGAGCCCGAGTCAGAATTCGTGTCTCCTCGTGAAGAGGATCCGAACTCCGACTCTGTGGGAGGCAGAGCCCCAGACACCAAGGGAAGGTAAGAGCCGAAGGAACTTCCCGCTCCGGCAACCGACACACTACTCGAACCCCGGTCCCGAGACACAGGAGGAAAACCGGGCAGAACCGACTCCTCCGCTCTCATGGGGCGGGGTGGCGCAGGGAACGGAACCCCAGGAATCCTCAACGGACCCTACGCCAGCACCGAGAGGGGGACTGGGAGCGAACCCTCCCCCTCCGGGGTAGCCGAGGCGTCTGGACCCAAAGCCAAAGGCAAAGGATCGACAGAGGCCTCCAGGCTTAGGGATCGAGCCGGGCTCGGCGATCCCACCCCCGGACTCTCGGTCCCCTGCCTGCTGCCGAAACAATTGAGGGATTAGTGACATATCAAAACCACTAGATTGGGATGACTGGGAAGGCGACTTATGCGACCTCGTTTTAGGTTGTTTGGCTTTTTTGGCTTTGGACGGGGGGACCACCTGGGTAAGATCCCCTTCCGCCTCTCGCAATTCCTTATAGAAAAGGAAATCCCCTGCCCTTCTCTTCTGGGCCCGGGGGGAAAAGGCCATACAGAGCTCGCAGACATCAGGGTTATGTCTCACCTTCTCTAAGCAGCACAAGCATTTATCATGCTTGTCGGCTCTAGGGATATTCTGCCCACAGACCAACAAATAAAGACCATACATACAGTTGTTGAAGTCTCAGACATTCTTCTAATGAAGTAAATCAACTTGTAACTCAGGTAGTAAATACGTGTGAATGCTTGAGTGACAGCAGAAGGAATGATGATACGGGCCTAGGTGCTTACCTGGTTGGCTGCGCATGCGTAGCAGGGAGGTAACTCCACGTGGTGGGGGCCGTATAATTGATAAAAAAGATTTTTATTTATTGTACAATATTTTTATTAAAACATTGATACAACTGTCACATGACATTTTCAACAGCAGAAAATGCATATATGTACCCCAAGGACGATCTCTATGAAAAAGAATTCATATGTCCCATACATCTCAGTAAATTCACCATATTTGGCCTGGTTAAATCCATTTTGGGCTGGTAACATTTTGAAGTTACCTGGCTGGACTTATGGCTTATTTCATACATTGTGAAAGCGCCGTACTGGATACTATCGTCATGCCTGATGAACCGATCCCTGTGGTTGAAAGCGCCGAAATGACTGCATTCGCCGCATGAGAGTGAACGCTTCACCAAGCGCACCCACCATGACAGAGGGGTGTGGAGCACTCAACCAAAGTGGCACATTGGAATCAACCACCTGAGGTAAACTAGGAGTCTGTGAAATCGTACCAAGTTAGAAGGCCAAGACTGTGCTGCAGAAGTTGTTAGCACTACCACTCTCGGAGGGGATAAAACTTGTCTGGAGACGGGACTAGACGTTTGATGACGAAAGAGACGACAGAGATACTCGCTCAAGTAGGAGTCTTGAGGCCACCTCTAAAAAATCTTACATCTAGATGCAACCCGTCTATATTCAGAAAAATCATCATCATTGAAGCGTGAACAAACAATACACCGATGTGACCAACTACAACAGCCTATACAATCCACACACAAAGCGTGTGGATCAGCAACGGAAAAGTTGCTGTTGCACTGATCACAGTGTTTGGGTTTCTTAGAAGAACTTTGATTCCATTATTTCCATCATTTCCCATCTTGACAATCAAATAATGTCTAACTGAGAGAACAACACACGTCCACTCAGTGTATCTACAAGAAAGAGAATGACAGGCACAGACCATCACGTGATAATCTGAGCGATCTGCACGCTTATTGAGATGATTGACAGGTACTGTTATCGGAGTGGGGCAGAGGTCGGGGGGGTCAGAGGCCAGATAACTTTTGATTCAACTTAGCCTACAGCATGTTTCCACACATGGTCGTAGAAGAAGAAGAGAGGTGCATACCGTGAGATAGGATAAGTTTAAAAATTTGTAACCCTAAGATTCTGATTAATCTCATCAGCCTTTACAACAAACACTGACGTCTGATTGGCTTTTAATGTCCCAGAATCGTTGGGGGACGTCTACAGATTTTATGCAAAGGTTTGGTTTAGGGGTTTGAAAGACAGACACCTGTAATAAGAAAACATAACTTCTTGAATTATTTTCCTACTTGATGTAAATCTTAAACATCCTAAACAGCCTCACATCAGAAAATGTGGAACCTTTTGAATTGATGATGATGATGATCATCATCATCATCATCATCATCATCATCATCATCATCATCATCATCATCATCATCATCATCATCATCATCATCATCATCATCATCATCATCTCACCTGTCTTCTCAGTTGCCCAAAGCACTCATACCAGCTCCCATACTGCACCCTACCAGCAGCCTGAAGCCTGGAACAAGCAAGTGGCGTTATTGTCTGGAGACCAAGATATGTTCCCCATCATCAATATTCACACTGTATCACAGCATCCTGCTGCCATGGCCAATGGTTCACAGAAAAATCATAGATTGACTGAGTAAGGCACATATTAATATATAAATTGTTATAGAAACACTGAAATGAAAACCTCATCTACAACATGCAGAATGCGAAATAGTTTCCAAAATGTGCTACCCAGTCGGGCTAGCTATGCCTGAAGTTACCAGCCCCCAAAATAATTCACTAGCCCAAAATCTGAATGTAGAAACTAAGCAAAAGATTTCAAAAATAGATGAGAATAAGATATTGTCGGCATGACTCAGGTTTCATCATTACGCTGCCAATATGATGAACATTTCTACCAGGCCATAATCTTGCATGATATAAAAGTGTATCTTAACAAGTCGGAGAGAGTGATATATTTACAAAACGGTCCCATGAAAATTCACTAGCCAATCGGGCCAGTGACTGTGGAGATTCACTGGCCCAAATGGATTTTTACTAGCCAGGGGCTAGCGGGCCAATGGCTATTTCGCACACTGACAACATGCCACTTGGAGAGTTCTCATTTTAATCCATTCTTATAGTAGCATAGTGTGCTCAGGTCCTATTCTGCACTGTAAATAAATTTGAAATAATGTTTGGTTGATTTCGACAAATAAAACACAACTCTCACCTGACTTTCTTAGTTTTTAAATTTTTACTAATGTCTCTGCCATTCATGAAAACATCAGCTTTGTCTGGCCACTCATTCAGATGAGCATCTTTGTCTTATTATTGTGCAGCATCAGTATCCTGTATTAAACAATTGTCTTGAAGAGCAATAACAACCAAGGAGACATCCTAAACAGCCTGACGCTCCACTAGTCACTGGATACCATTAACATCTGACTGTCTCGAAGCAAGTACCACCTTGAACTGCTACTATTCCACTTACCCTGAGCCATTGATTGCCATGATGTTTGTAACAAGAGTGAAGGGGTATGTCAGATGGGACACAATCAACTGAAATGAGACAACATATTTGTTTGAATACACAATACCATGTAGAAAATGGTCAAATGTAACATATCTTATATACTGGACAAAAATAGTTAGGGATATATGTAAATTTTGAAATTATGAATAATGATCTATTTATTCATTGACACACTGATAAAATATATATCATAAAAATACCAATATCCCTAACTTATTTTGTCCAGTATATTTGGGAATACACTTTCTTAGTAAAGTACAGATTCTAGTACTTTTGTTGGGTTGAGACCAACCCGGGATTCGAACCCACACCCTCAGACTCAGGCACCTAACCGCCAGCACACAAAGTCAGCCCCATAACCATATTTGTTTGTAGTATAATGCTGTAGTATTTCATCTATATGACATCAGCCAGCATATACTTGAGTCTCGACAAACTGATCCAGTGATCGATATCATGAGCAACACTCATGTAGCCTGAGGATATTGAACCACCGAGTCTGACAACCTGATCAATTTCATAATCCAGCAAAGGTTGCTGGAAATTTACTCAAACAATTATTTTTAAAAAAAACCCAAGAAACAAGAGGGCAATGATAATCAGATAGCTCCATCCATATAACAAATAAGGTTAATCAAACAATGCAAATTATATGCTTTATGGTCATGCAAGAGAAACAGTTCCTTTCCCATTATATATATATATATACTGAGAGAATCAAATAAAGGATCACAGAACAAGTCAAGCGCTGTTATAATATTTTCCCGCTTTCATCACCAGCTTTGAATAGCATTGTGGTGATGAAAACTGGAAAATAATAAAGGAACGCTTGATTTTTCCTGTGATCCTTTATTTGTTTCTCTCTCAGTATATATTTTATCAGGAAAGACCAGTAGACAATAATAGAT